>NC_134483.1:417124714-417164714 GCF_040206685.1 Ascaphus truei | reverse complement strand
GGGAAAGAAGGAGTGCGCTCCAGTAGTAAGTAGGAGCGCACTCCAGCGGTGTCGGTGTGACTGCACGCTCTCCCTCCCTCCCCCATGAGCCTGCTCCAGCAGGGTGACGCGCTCTAGCAGTGTAGCTTGACCCGGAACTTCCGAGTCTGCTGCTAGAGCGCGCTTCCCTTGTGCTTCACCCTGCCACCATCTCTGTTGCCGCCACCACCTCTGTTTCCGCTGCCGCCTCTGTTGTCGCCGCCATCACCGCCACCTCTGTTGCTGCCGCCACCTCTGCTGCCGCCGCCACCATCAGGTAAGCATGGGGGTGGGGGTAGTTTATTCATGTGGGGGCTGCTGAAATGGGCTGGGGGGCTGCTGAAATGGGCTGGGGGCTGCTGAAATGGGCTGGGGGGGCTGCTGAAATGGGCTAGGGGGAGTGATGTGAGGTGCAGGGGGGAGAGTGATGTGAGGTGCAGGGGGAGAGTGATGTGAGGTGCAAGGGGAAGAGAGATACGTGAGGTGCAGGGGGGAGAGTGATGTGAGGTGCAGGGGGGAGAGTGATGTGAGATGCAGGGGGGAGAGATATGTGAGGTGCAGGGGTATGTGAGTGGCAGGGGGGAGAGATATGTGAGGTGCAGGGGGGAGAGATATGTGAGGTGCAGGGGGGAGAGATATGTGAGGTGCAGGGGGGAGAGATATGTGAGGTACAGGGGGGAGAGAGATGTGAGGTGCAGGGGGGAGAGAGATGTGAGGTGCAGGGGGGAGAGTGATGTGAGGTGCAGGGGGAGAGTGATGTGAGGTGCAGGGAGGTGGGATGTTTGTGGTGTGCAGGGGGTATTTTGTGTTTGATGTGGAGGGGGAGTATTATGTGTATGGGTGAGGGGGAGAGATGGGGGTATGAGAGATCGATGGGGAGTCTAGCAAAGGTTGATGATGATTTTTGGGGGAGATATGAAGAGGATGATAATGATGATTATGAAGGGTGCTGGGGGAGATAGAGGATGATGATGATGATGATGATGATGATGATGATGATGATGATGATGATGATGATGATGATGATGATGATGATGATGATGATGATGATGATGATGATGATGATGATGATGATGATGATGATGATGATGATGATGATGATGATGATGATGATGATGATGATGATGATGATTTTACCCGGGTGGACCAAATCTTTTTTCCTTGGATCAGTTCGGCCCTTCTCACTGTACAAGTTGTGCAGCCTTGCAGTATACACATACATGTCCAGTATAACCTCTAATTTTTGGCTGGACAGAGTGTTCAAATACAGGACAGTCCGGTTCAAAACTGGACACCTGGCAACCCTAGGCCTGCCAGATCTCTTTAATTTTACAAATCCCATCTTATAACAATAAAATAAAGAAATTGTATGGAAAAGCTATATTAACCACATTGACATTGAGCTATATCATTGCTAAGTAATCAACTGCGCACATTTGTACATACATTATTGGAGATTGCATTAATTCCACTCTAACGTGTTTGACTTAAATATCGGCATTACGGCAAACACAAGGCCTTTGGTGATGTATGTAGCGTAGAACAAAAAGCTATTTTTCAAAAGTGAGTATGCTGTTATGCTGTCTAGAAAAGGAATAAATCAGCTCTAAAAGCGGCAAAAACACAGCCACTATAATATATCATGTTTAGAATGCTTAAAATCGGTCCAGTTGGTATGCCAGAGAAAAACAACAAAGGAACAATTCACTATTCTGCAGCAGAGAAAAGAAGATTGACTTAACATATGTGAAAAAAAAAAAAAAAGCTGTGTGTGCTGTGCACGCGCATAGTAAGTGAAACTTCTTTGACTTTTGTCGCAGAAATTGACTTATAACGCGCGTGCTCGGCACACATGTGTCAGTCAGTGTATGTCAATCAGTGAGTATGTATGTGCATGTGTGTCAGTCAGTGTGTGCGTGTGTGTCAGTCAGTGTGTGCGTGTGTGTCAGTCAGTGTGTGCGTGTGTGTCAGTCAGTGTGTGCGTGTGTGTCAGTCAGTGTGTGCGTGTGTGTCAGTCAGTGTGTGCGTGTGTGTCAGTCAGTGTGTGCGTGTGTGTGTGTCAGTCAGTGTGTGCGTGTGTGTGTGTGTCAGTCAGTGTGTGCGTGTGTGTGTGTGTGTCAGTCAGTGTGTGCGTGTGTGTCAGTCAGTGTGTGTGTGTGTGTGTGTGTCAGTCAGCGTGTGTGTCAGTCAGCGTGTGTGCCAGTCAGTGTGTGTTCGTGTTTGTGTCAGTCAGTGTGTGTGTCAGTCAGCGTGTGTGCGTGTGTGTCAGTCAGCGTGTGTGCGCGTGTCAGCGTGTGCGCGTGTGTCAGTCAGCGTGTGTGTGCGTGTGTCAGTCAGTGTGTGTGCGCGTGTGTCAGTCAGTGTGTGTGTGCGCGTCTGTGCGCGTACCAGTCAGTGTGTGTGTGTGCGCGTGTGTGAGTCAGTGTGTGAGTGTGAGTCAGTGTGTGAGTCAGTGTGTGAGTGTGAGTCAGTGTGTGAGTGTGTCAGTCAGTGTGTGTGTGTGTGTCAGTCAGTGTGTTTGTGTGTGTGTGTCAGTCAGTGTGTGTCTCTCTCTCTCTGTGTTGTGTGAATGTCTCTCTGTGTTGTGCCCCCCACCCCTCCCCCAGGCGGAGCTGCAGACACGGAGCTGCGGACTCCCAGCCCCTCCCGCCCCCCCCCCCCGGCGACACGGTGGTCCCGTTACCCCCCTCCTCCCGACTCCCACTACCCCCGGCTTAGCTGCGGACACGGAGCTGCGGACTCCTAGCCCCCCCTGGCGACACGTGGTCCCGTTACCCCCTCCTCCCGTTACCAAAGCAGGACATTATTGGGGGTCTCCCTCACCTAACGGGGGCGCGCATGGCTCCTCCTCGCAGCTGCTGCTACCGCCGCCGCCCTCTCCTGGCCTGAGGTACCCGGCGGTCACATCTGCGCATGCCCCCCTCAGCTCCTAGGTCTCCTCCGCCTGCTCATCTCCCCTGCACGGGGGTCCAGGGGGAGAAGCAGGATCCCGGGACTCAGGTCGGGCAGGATCCCTGCACGTCCGCCTCCCCCCAGATATCCAGCAGGGCGCGGGTCTCCATGTCCGACAGACATCCCGCTGGGCAGGGGGTCGGTGACCGGCCCGGAGATGAGCTAGCAGCAGGAGGCAGGCATGTGGCGTCCGTGAGCGTCACCATGACTACCGCATGCGCGGCATGTCAGCGGGCGCGGGGAACAGCGCATGCGCGGCATGGCAGTGCACGTTTGGGGGGAATGGCGCCGCTGCCTGCCACTTCTGCGCATGTGTGGCGTCCGTCAGCGGCGCCATCACAACTGCGCATGCGCGGCATGGCAGCTGGGACCGGCGGCCGTTAGGAGCGGCGCAGCGGCCGGCCGTGTGAGGAGAGCGGCACCCTTTAGTCAGCGGGACACAGGGAAGCGGAGGTAGGGAAGAGGGAGGAGAGAGGCTGAGCAGCGGCTCCTCCTCCTCTCTCAGCCGGAGTACTTGCGGGGCTTCCGCCATCTTATTACACCCGCAGCACCGGAAGCTCTGCGGCAGCCATCTTGCTATACCCATGGCAGTGGCCGTTAGGAGCGGCGCCGGCGGCTATCGCCGCCGCCGCCGCATGTCACAGCAGGTGTGTGGGCAGCATGTCACAGCGGGTGTGTGTGGGGGAGCAGCGGCTGTTAGGAGCGGCGGCGGCGGCTATCGCCGCCGCCGCCGCCGCCGCATGTCACAGTAGATGCAGGGGGGGACGTCACTTCCGTTTCACATTTGTCCCCCATCTCTCCCGTTTTACCCCATCAGAATAGGTGCCACTAAAGAAGTTTCACTTCAAAAAGCAACTATTCAATGAAGATAATACCATGGCTGTTTTCCACAATTCCCCGTGCAGATTACGCTTGAAACAGCTTTCTACAAAGCAGCTCATTACTAAAGTATCTGCTGAGAGCATACTATCCTAGTCATTTTTCAGATTTAGCAATAGACCCAATTTACAGAATATTTAAGAAATGCGTCCACTCCTGGTTCTAATTAGATCGGTGGTTTTCTGCAACTGTGTAGTTATTTTTTATTTTATTTAAATATTTCAAAAAGATTAGTAAACATGATAATGTTGTTATAGATTATATACCATATAGAAGCGGTTCGTTTAATTAAAAAAGAAAAGCTCATCCACAGAGATAGTACTTTTTTAATAGATTAGATAATTGCGCTGAGGTTCAGCAAATTCAGTTATTTCCTGGGTTCCATGGAGTCGCCGTATATTTTTAAAGGGTTGAAAACAGCTGGTCTAGAACTGACTTCAGACATATTTTTCTCCCCACAGCAGTAGCCTCCATGACATGATGCCAAAAAGGTTCAGTCCTACCACCTTAACCAAATGTGGTATTTACCCTTTTTAAGGACCCAATAACCACAACAATACAATGTACCTGACCATAACATTTATAAAGGAATGGTAAGTTAACAATTGACCAAATCAGTCCTGGAAGCAGCACCATACATAAACCAACTTGTGCCAGCCATCAGCTGTACCAGGTCAGTGGGCACATCAAGTTACCACAAGCCAGTAACTAAACCTCAAACCACAAGACCCTAGTGGGTCACACCAACCGGCGGCTCCCTGCCAGTCCCTACCTTGTCCCCAAAGTTGTGAGAATGAAATAACCTGAAATTACTGCACTATTCCATCTCATAATAGTCTTGGAACATTCCGACTTAAATATAATATCGCTTTATTAAATCTTAATTAACCCTACTCCCACATATTAACTACTTATCTATATCTATCTATATAATGAAACAAATCATACATTAATCCAACACCACCCATAACCTTTCTCCCTCTGCATGACAAATGCACTTGACTTGCCCACTATAGCTTGCCATCTAGGGAGGGTGGGTGGGAATATACCCAGCATGTTATTGACTCTGATTGCCTTTTCTTAGCCTATCCAACGCTCAAAATCCTATTAACCCCTCCCCCTTGCTACCAGCTCTCCAACTAGCACCCTCCGTTTACATTCAAAGATCTCCTCAGCTACCAGACTTCACATCTCATCAGCGCCAGACTCATACATAAACCAACTAAGCTACAGCTTAGGGCCTCAAGAATAGAAAAAAACGTATGCATTGCAAGTTTTAAAATCGGATGATATAGAAGATATGGGGAAATGAAGATTCTCTATAAACATTGTTGTTCAAATATGACCCTGAGCATCATGTGCATTGAAAGTGACAAACTTTGTAGCTTATCATTTGAAGACATTATCAACTATTTTGCTCTCCAAAAATCACGAAAGAAAATGTTTTAATATTAAAATGAATGTGATGTGCAAACACTCTCCATTTTAGCTTTACACCGTCAAACTTGTTTATAACAATGCTAATATAATGCTTTCATTCAATTCAGTTTCATGTTTATATTTTCAATGGTCCTTTCAGTCAGAATAACGCATGTATTTTTCATTGTTGGGGCCTCTTAAATTTCACATAGCTTAGGACCCCAGAAGGTCCGGCCCTACCTCTCATAAACCATTTCTTCCCAATTTATCAGATGAAACCTTCCAAGGGCTTGAAGGGTGTCCTTTCTTCCAGATGTATTCATTTACTCTATCTCTCTTACTCTTTGTACGACACTGAGAAATAATAAATACAACCACATTTCCATTTACTGCCATCCTAAAACCTCTACCAGTTTTTATGATCCAAGAAGTCCCATGCTGACATTAGCCCGTGGTAAGCTTAGGATAAATTTGCGGAAGTTCTGTACATCTTCACTTAAAGGAGGAATAACTCATGCCCTTTTTTTCAATTTTTTTTTTTAACATAGGTTTGAAACAGGGGGGTTTCCAGAGATGAACCACATTAATTTCCGCTCTGCGGAGATACAGACCTTAAGATGGGGGTGTCGGTATGTCGGCAAAGTTTATAGCCCCCGGTTACGTGAGCCAATAGTTAGCCAAACTTGATGATGTCACAGCTTCCTATTGGCCCACATGGCTTGGGAGTTTTGAAAAGCAGTCATTACATCTCTGCCAACCGAGCAGCTACTGGCACCACCTACGGAGGTAGAAGTGTGGGACCCCCAGAGATGAAATTAATGGTTGGCGCGGGAAGTGAGTTCTGGGGGCAGGGCGCGAGGCCGGCAGGTGGCTGCAGCATCCCCCGCGGCTGCTGCATGGGGCAGGAGGCGCACATGGGGATGCAGGGTTGGCGTGTTGGGAGCGGGGGGGCGGGAGGATCGAGGAAGCGAGGGGGGTGGGAGCGGGTCGGGCCGGACCAGGCCCACAAGCAGCAGGCAGGGATCACAGGCAGAAGGCAGGACACCCTGCGGAACCTCGGCTCTGCGCATGCGCAATCGCCGCCATTCATTTTTTTAAAACTTTTTTATTTTATTTATTCATATAACGGCCAGGGCCACACATGGGGCCCGGCGGCCGGGCCCCCCTGACTCACGGGGCCCGGGACGCCCGTGCCTTTTGTCCCCCCCTGTTGGCGGCCCTGGGTATAAGTGCGATTGCATGTAATCTAACAGAGGCTTTTACTGCATAAATTCACAGGTGTAAATAAATGAAGATTTGCAATATGTGAAGTGCAGAGTTGTGAGAATGTGGATAATTATGAGGTGGGGTTTTGGTTGAGTTTTGAAATGATGGACATTGGTAGGGTAGGGAGCTCCAGAGGTAAATCTGTTGTATTATAATTTTCCCTACAGCGAAGAAGCTTTGTGGAGTCTGGACTTGTATGCCAATAATGAATATATGTATATGGTTTATATTCAACGGTGCTGCCAATGCGGCTGTCCTTAACATCCTTAAGTACTGTATTCAGACTGTGAGGAGACGGGACACTGTGCTAGAATTCTTTGTAGGGTTAGTTGTTGCCTTTCTCCAATACAGGGAAGTTGTTAATTGCTTTTCTTACATGTGACTACTTTCATTGGCAAATTTACCTGACCCAAGAAGAAAAAAAGCATCTTTAGGTACACAAATTTTAATATACACAATTATATTGAGCACCGCTGCTCCCAGAACATGCAAGAAGCTAATTGATGCAAAAGAACTATATTGACACAGAGCATTTTCATACGACTCTAAAGCAGTGGTGCGCAAAGTGGAGGGCGCTGGATTTCTCTGGGAAGGTGCGGGCGGTTGCAGAGGCTCCGCGCTCTTCCCCGAGGCATATAAATTAAATGCTGGGGGATCGCGTGAGGCCTCTGCAACTCTAAAACTTACCTTGACTCTGCAGGCGTCACTCGTGCCCATGCGGGGTAATGTGACGTGACGTCACACACGTCAAATGATGCTGCGGGTCACGTGACATCATTTGACGCCACGTGACGTAGGAAGGGGGTGCAGAATGCAGGAGAGCAGGTGGGGGGGGACAGCAAAAAAAGTTTGTGCGCCCCTGCTCTCTAGTATACATCAAAGGTTTGTACATCTTAATGCGTAGCCACCTAATTAACAGGTTGCTACAAAAAAAAGTGTCTGATGAATTCATACATGCAAGACAAACCTTGAAAAGTTCCCCTACACATATATGAAGAAATCCAGAAATTAACATTTGTTCTAAAAGAAAAATGAAGAATGCATCATGCTTTAAAAAGAACTAGTTAATTTCTATAAAGCTCTGTCAATGAAAATGCAGTTTTAATATGTTAATCCAGAAACCCACTTTACAAATATAAACCCTCCATACATTCCCATTTCCTGAAACGTCTCGCTTCTGCAAATAGTCCCCATCCTCAATAACTTCTTTAAGTCATCACTTTGTTCTGGTACTTTTCCATCTCTTTTGCACAAGCCACTGTTTGACCTCTTCTTAAGACTAATACTCTAAATCAGTGGTTTCTAAGCTTTTTTTGGCTAAGGAACCCTAAGTGAAATTCTGAGGAACTCCCAAGCCTCTCTAATGGAGCGCGTCTGAGATCAGATGCATTGTAATGAACCACAACCCTCTCTATTAGCGCGTCTGAGATCAGATGCAGTGTAAGGAACCCCATCCCTCTCTAATAGCGCGTCTGAGATCAGATCAACTAATCTATACTAGTGGAAGACAATAAATACCATATATATAGTTTGGTGTCTATAATAATATATATACTTTGGAATGCCTCCTTAATGTAGTAAGAATATTTATATTCCCTGACCATTAAGTCAGCAAGAAAATTGTTTCTTTCCTATTTTGTCATGAGTGCAAGATGAGGGCTCTTGTGTAGGATATCTATCTTACACGCAGCGTTGTTGGTATATGTCTATAATCCCTCTGCACCTGACATTTTGTTTCATATTTCCTTTAATAAAGCAATTTTGGCTGAGCGGATAATCAAAGACAGTAGATTTATTAAATAATATTACTCTAATATTTTTTTACAAACACTAGTTATAAATAAAACACACACTAAATTCTTTTAATTTAAATTGTATGAATTAGTTATTCAGCATGACAACAATCCATACAGTACGTCACATATACGAAGCTTTCATATAAACTATGCCCATTTTATTAAGGTTTATACTACATATGAGCAGTCACATTTTGATGTACACATTTTAATTTAATATTTTAATATTAACTTAGTACATGAGCCCTATTGTCTTGGAATGAAACAGGCGAGTATAAATATTACACGCCAAACGAAATACCGAATTTATTGGCATAAGTGGCTTTACATTGCTATTCCTGATTCAGGACACTAACAACCAACTATTCCGTATTGCAGGAATCTATTTTTAAAATGCACTAAGTGAACTTTGCATTGCCTTCAACGGAAGTATCGGCAATGCCTTGCGCATAATATGTTAACCCTTTCATTACTCGTTCCACTAGAAAAAAAGCTTACTCAGGCCTTTAAAATAAGTTAAATGAGGTCATTGTTACATGGTTTTACCACAAAACAAAGCAGTGTCATTGTGCACATTTTTTAGTGTAATAAAAAAAAGATGTTGCTGTTAGAATTGGTTGTGACAACTCTCTTACACAATGGGGCAAAGATTTTAAGAAAAACTTCCATTTTAAAAAAGAAGAACATATTTATGTTATTGATGTGGAAAAGAAAAGGCCCTATTCAAAAGGAAACCAAAGCCCCTTCCTTTAAAAATGAGAAGTTTATTATTGTAAGGGAAATATAGTTATAAATATAGTACCAGCTAGAACCCACACACTCTGACCTCCTAATAACCGGGGTACACTGGGTGCCTTGTGGCAATGTGTAACTTCTCAAGTTTTTTTAAAAGATCATTATGATCAGCAAATGCCTTCTCTGTGAATACCATGATATAGCAAGTCTAGTTAATTCATTGCACACTGACAACAATGGCAGAACAGAAACAAAGTAATTGTTTGACAACTATAATTGTGTTCTTATGGCTACTAAAACATCACTGTGGTTGTGAGAGGGAGTGGAAAATGTGCAAATTAAGGCTGTGTCCATAGTGGAGCGTGCTAGCTTCCGTGCTCCTCAGCGCACGCTCGCCTGCAGCAGGAGATATTTCTTTCCTGCAGGCAGAGGCGGCAGGGAGGCGTGTCGGGGGCGCGGCCGTGACGTCATGGAGCTGGTTCGTCCTCGTTGGGCGAACCGCTCACGTGACCCGTCCACGGGAAATATAAACATGTTTGTAGCATGAAGCGCTGTTCTCCCCGAAGTGCATGTGCACGCGCTAGCGCGCAGTATGTACAAATGCATTGTTGTCCTAATGTTTGTTTCGGCGCGAGCTACGTAGCTCGAGCCGTCTCCTGCAGGCAGCCTAAGGCCTCGGACACGCTTACCGCTGGCGTGATGAGGCGCGCTGAGGCTCAGAGAAAGCGGGTGCTTTCCCTAGCCTTGCGGTTGCTTACCGCAAGCGCTCTCAGCAGCCATCAGGGGGCGGTCCGGGGGCGGGCGCGTCACTGGCCGGGGGCGGGCCAGTGACATCACGGAGCTGGTTCGCCCTCATTGGACGAACCGCTCACGTGACCGGCCTGTCTCGCCGGCAAGCGGGGGAATTTTAAATTCCCCTAAGACCTGCGCTTCCGCAAGCGCGTGGAAGCGCAGGTGAGCCCCTACTAAAGCCGCTCTAATTGCAGCTGTAGGGGCTCAGTGCTGAGCGGGAGCGCGCATCAGCACGCTTCCGCCAGCAAGCGCCAAACATGGCCAAGGCCTAAGGCTGCGCTTATAGTGCCGGCGACAGCGACGTCGTGTCAAAACAAATGCTTTGCCGCCGTCGCGTGCGCTTATAGTAAGCGCAAGGTGACGGCGCAACGGTTTGGTCGCGATCGCTGTAAGTCATTTCAATTTGATTTTTCCAGCGACTGCAGCTTGACGTCACCATCGCGTCGCCGGCACTATAAGCGTAGCCTAAGGCTTGTAATATAGTACACACTGGCGCATGCGCATGGTGTTGCGTGTGAACATGGCATGCGTGTTTAGTGTCTATAGGGCAAGCGGTGATGCGCACGGCTAGAAGGCGTGGCTATGATGTCACAGCGGTAGGCCGTACTGTGATTGGCTCACAGCGTCAAGTGGCACGGCAACAGCGTGAAAATACAAATTTCTGGTATTTCCTCAGATTTCCTGCGCCAATGCTCACGGCCGTGCGCGTGTGCGTCGCATCTATAGCAACGTCAGGCTCACACATGCAATTATCATTGACGCGCGCGCACTAAATTACAGGCCTAATGGAGAACAGAGTTGTAGCATCATACATTTAAGCCCATTAAACCATCCAGTTTGTATAGACCAGTTGCCTACTTAGTTAACTACTAAAGCATGGTAGTAAATTAACAAATCGGGGAGAAGGAGCAGGTAGTATGATACCTTTTATTATCCCAACAGATATTTTATTTATTTATTTATTATAATATTTTACCAGGAAGTAATACATGGAGTTGCCTCTCCTTTTCAAGTATTTCCTGGGCACAGAGTTATAACAATACATGGTTACATTAAAGCTGCAGTTCATGCAATATCCTGCATGTGTGGTTTTTTTTTAATAAATCAGTTCTGTAGTAAGAAAAAATACTTTTAGCATTTTCTGTTTTAAAAAAAACGACTTTGAAAGACCAATTTTCTTGTATTCTATTTTAACAAGCATGCTTGTTCCTATAGCAACGATTTACATTCCCCGTATTTAAAGATGTCGCCAAACTTTGCTGATCAATAGACGTAAAACGAATTGACCGGCAGCTATGCAGTTTTTTAGGTAAGTAGAAATTGCCCACATGAAACTATTGAAGTTAAAAAAAAAAACAGGAGCCTGAACTGCAGCTTTAAAAGAACAAGGTTATACAGTCATTTCACAGACATTTCATTGACAGAGTTGGAAAATTGGGTACAGGGGATAAAAGGGCTGGTGAGTAGCTAGTTAATTATTTACAAACTTGCGAACCTCACATGGTTCTTCTTCAGGAATGACAGACAGTAAAGAAAGTAGTACAGTACTAAGTAGTACTAAGGCGACGCACAGACATTATTAGATGCATCTGGTATGTCAATTTATTTCCCCATACCCAGAGTCTGAAACTCTCATCATGTTAAAACAACTGTATATTATCTGGACATCGTTATTGGCAGCTTTCACTGGTTAACAGCAACGTTATTCACAGCACGACAGTATGTTTACCTATTCCTGACAAATGATCAAGTCCTCCAGATGCCTCCTCTTACAGTGGTGCTACAGTATCTGAACCTTTTCTCATGCAAGGTGTCCCTCTACTGATATTGTCCAATTCCTGGGACACCCCATCATTTTGATAACACTAGTTAGACGTACTCCAAAACTGATTGTCAACTGAAACTGATTACTTAATGTCTGTAAAAAAAAAAATGTCCACTGGCAATTACATTGTTATCATAATGACTAAAGTTAGCATTGTTTCTCTGCTGTACATTCTTTCTTTTTGAAACTTGCGCTATTTAAATCATCGATACAACAAACGCCCAATATCTTTCCTTTTCGCACAGGGAGTACAGCACTTTGGGTTAGTCTCTGGCACCCTTGGTTGACAAGAACTTTGAATAAGAGACTCTGTTTTGTAGCACAGAAATAATTACATAAGCCTTCCACCACAATGCAGCATCAGATGCACCCACACCGTCTCATTAAAGGCAAATCAATCAGGAAATCAATCAAATACAGCACTTAATGTTCTGTAGTGGAGGTCTAATTGAAAATAAATAAATACATGCATAAATAATTGAATAAAAGTCCCGAAATATACAGCTCCCGAGTGGGCACGGATGCCATGCATCCACCTGGATGTCGCATAGGGCCGTCACGATGTAAATAAATGCAGGTGCCGGTAACATGCCCTCACACAGCAGTTTCCCCAGTGGTGGTCTCACTGATAAACTGTAATGATCCCATTTGACAATAAAGAACTAAACCTTACGCCAAGGACCTGGATAGGCAAGACTGTGATGCTGTGACTCACCTGTTATGCACAGTGCTACATACATACTGTACACACGTGAACAAAAATGCAGCGCCTGAGTATGTAACAATAATAACAACTTTTATTTCATATAGCACTTTTCTCTCAATGGGACTCAAAACGCTTCACAATTACAATATAGTGCGCGGTAAGCAGCACATACGATTTTTACAGCCACAGTCTGTCTCTACGTATCATTTTATTTTAAAAGCACCAAGAATGTGCGCAGCGCTTGACAAAATGACAAGACAAGGTAAATAAATGACAATACAATGGGGATAAGTGCAACAGGTAAATCACAACATAAGGCATAGGGAGACCCTGCCCTGAAAAGCTTTGACACACACACGGATGTAATGCACCTCTCTGGCTGTGCACGGTGCACATAATCAATGAAATAAACATCCTCCCAGACCAGCCGCTGCCCCAGGCGCGCCCGGCACTCACCTGCATGTGGCATGGTGATGGTCTCATTGGCATTGCTGGAGCCCATGTTGTAAATGAGCACGGCGGAGGCGTTTTGCAAGGCGGCGTGCCTTATCTTATCCCGGAATGTGCAGTTCCCTTTGGGGATCAGGGCCACCCAGCTCCTGGCATGCGGCGGCACCGAGAACCTGGTGGCCGGGTCACAAGCCAGCCTGTCCTGCGGCGAGGAGGGCAGCACCGCGAACCCCCGGGCATCCTGCTTCAGGGAGTGCTCCCCGTACCTCCCGCACTCGCTCTTCTCCGTCCTCAGCTCCAGGCTGGCCGGCTCCACGTAGGTGATGTTGACGAAGGCCGTGTACCACTCCTCCTTCTCCGCCACCGTGAAGTCCAGGCACAGCAGATGCACGAAGCAGAAGGACAGCAGCCAGGTGGACAGAGCCAGGCTGCGGCAGGCTTGAATGAGAGACATTGCCATCTTTATTTTCCTCCCTCCCTTCCCTCTCTCTCCCTCTTCTACAGCAACTCTGCCTGCTGCATATGTCACAGCCAGGGACTTGCCTTTCATTGGCCAGAGCTGGGTTTGCTTTCTCCCCCTCCTCCTCCTCCTCCTTCCCCGCTCCAGACAATGTCTTTATCTATTCCAATACCTTTGGTTTGTGCCTCTTTAAATGTTGGTGGTTTTTTTCGTGGAAGTTTTATTATTATTATTATTTTAAGTTTGCAGACGATGAGCCAGGGTGTGAGGTTGAGGTAGGAGGGAAGCACTGCAGCTTTTGTTTGGGTCCTGCCTGTGTCAGCCCTCCTCCACTCTCCCACACACAGCATGTACATGTGTTACATAGGAGGAGCTTTCTGATGTCAAGGGCTTAACAACCCCCCCCTCCCCTCCCAAAATATAGACGCATGCAACTCACCCCCCCTTCAACAATACTGACATGGCAGAGGGAGGGCTAGACTGAGCTAGGTATAAGGGACATTTGAGAAAGTGCTTCTTCACTTAAAGCGTAGTGGATATTTATAAAATGTTTTACCAGGAAGTAATACATTGAGAGTTACCTCTCGTTTTCCAGTATGTCCTGGGCATAGTTAATATGACAAATAATACATGGTTAAAAATACAGTTACATAAATGAATAGGGTATACAGTACATTATATACAAGACATTGCATGCACAGTTAGAGAAGATGTATATAATAGGCTTATGTAACAGTTACAGACCAGATTAAAATGTGAGGCAGCCTTAGTTTTGAAAGAACTTAAACTGCTGGTGGATGTGAGAGTCTCCGGTAGGTTGTTCCAGTTTTGGGGTGCACGGAGCAGCAGAACTCATAGAGGATAATACAGTAAACTATTTCAGAACTGAAGTTACTGGAAAAAAGTGTTATGAGGGTTGACATATTATGATGATAGTAACTCATAATATATACACACAACATACATTTTACTTATATATAATCTATTTTATATAGCAATATTTTTTTATTTAACTAAACTTTTGCTTCTTTTTTTGACTCCCTCCCCCCAAAAAGAATATTCCTGTGGAAAAGAACACTTTGGTCTGTGCTATTCTGATGATTAATACAGTCACTGTCTGCTTTATTTGTGTTGTCGTAAATTTGACCAAAATGTAGTTAGCAGGAAGTATTTTTTTTAAGATAAGCAGCAAACGTTTTTCATAAAATCCTTACAAGATTAAATATATATATAAAGTAAAACCATAAAAATAGACACAGCGTGTTTTGATGTGATCGATCATATCCAAGAATAAATATTTTAAATATATTAGTATAATCTAATGAAAGGATTTATTAATATAAACCAAACAGTCATTTTGCTACACTCGAGAATTTGTGTTATGTTAGGAAACAGAAATACATCAATAATGCAGCACAAATGGGGACACTATCAGACAAATACCATTATAATATTTATTTTTAAGTGATGTCATTTGTTTTATAAATAATTTTTTGATGTGTCCCGGTTTCGACTTTTGAAACTCTGGTCACCCTAACAATAGGTAAAGTGGTTCCTCATTGTGTGTCTCACAGTTTTAAAATAGAATTTGCTATGGGGTGACAAAGTAAAATGGACATGTATTACCGGGCCAGCAAATGATATGTGCAAGTCACCGAACCTTACTTAAGTATATTAAGCCAATACAGTTTCTGTACACTCCCATGAATAATTAGATTATTTTTTACAGTCAAACCTTTGCCTTCATGAAGTCCTTTATTATACTTCAAACACGTCCACAGGTATTGTCATGACATCACTCAGCTTGAAGGGGAATATGTTGGCGCCTTACAAATAAATGATAATAATAACAGTGACAATAGGAAAACTGTGAGCACAGCAGGCCTCCCCTGCTCCTGCATATGCTGGGACAACACTAACCACATCTGCTTTCCATGGGATAACAGCTCTATACGTCAATATGGAGGTGACGGCGCGGACAGTGGTTTGTACCTGGGGGACAAGATCAGGGAAAATATTGGGGAAGGTAACAAAGACTTGTCAAGGGTGCTGGACCCCTCATATAACCTTACTTGGTAGAGTAGCGGGTTGTGGGTTGTGCTTACAGAACCCTGCCACTTAGGTATCAACTTTGTGTTGTGTGCAGGTCTGTGTGTATCTTTATGGGGTGTTATGCACAGTGTCACAACAAGTAATTGAGGAAGAAGCTATCAGGTTAATGAGCAGCAGGAGAGATTCTGCATTCACTCTGCTCAGTCCAAGCACCAAACTCTAAAGACCCAGTCGCTTGGGGGCAGGAAATATCATTAATACATGTTAACGACAAACGTTTTTTTCTTTATAAAATGTTTTACCAAGAAGTAATACATTGTGAGTTACCTCTCATTTTCAAGTATGTTGTGGGCATAGAGTTATGATGACAAATACATGTTACATTAAGTGAGCAGGGTTATACATTATATACAAGACATTGCATGCACAGTTAAAGATAATATACAGTTACAGTAGGTCCGGAAATAATTGGACACTGACACAATTTTCATAATTTTGGCTCTGTACGCCACCACAATGGATTTGAAATGAAATAACTGAAATGCAATAGAAGTGCAGATTTTCAGCTTTAATTCAAGGGGTTGAACAAAAAAAATCGTATGAAACGTTTAGGAATTGCAACCATTTTCATACACAGTTCCCCTTATTTCAGGGGCTCAAATGTAATTGGACAAATGAACACAATCATAAATAAAATGTTCATTTTTAATACTTTGTCAAGAATCCTTTGCATGCAATGACTGCTTGAAGTCTGGAACGCATGGACATCACCAAACGCTGGGTTTCCTCCTTTATGGTGCTTTGCCAGGCCTTTACTGCAGCTGTCTTCAGTTGTTGTTTGTTCATGGGTCTTTCTGCCTCAAGTTGACAGCGATGTTGGAGCTGTGCTATTTGAGAGCAAGTAGCTTTTATATGATAGTCTAGCTGCTGAGGGAATCCCCCTCACCAACTGTGCAACCTGACCTTTTTGATTAATTTATTGTCCAAACGGACTGCTCTTTTGTCTGGGGTGCACAGCTTGCAATGCCAACGCTTTATTATGGCACATGCAATACATGTGCGATGACGCTCTTTCATTTATATATTGTATTAGTGACTTCACATTAATTGAGAGGCTTAGAACTTGATTTATGTATATCTAGGAGGAGGTTCATATTGTGATTGGCACATTGAAGTATCAACACCTAGCAGTTCTTGTGGAGTCACATCTATTATTGTTGTTGGTTTGGGATCAGTAACATCAGCACTACGTGTTTTAATAATATTTTATTATCATTTTTTATTTTTTTCACCTTGGTTTTTCACTATATTTATTCACTAAAAATTAAAAATTGTTATTGTGATGTGCACCAAAAATGTACTTCTGTGAATGATCTTGTGACTGTGTCACGTGTTCATTTAATTGTTAATACTATTAACTTCTGTACATTGGTAGCACTCACTTGTGTTATTAATAGACACTTGAAAATAATATTCTTTAAAAATTGTTTAACATCTATGAGTGAGCGGTGTGATATGTCTTGTGTTCCTTAAGTTTTGTCTTCAGCAAGTGAAATGCATGCTCGATCGGGTTGAGATCAGGTGATTGACTCAGCCATTGCTGAATATTCCACTTCTTTGCCTTAAAAAACTCCTGGGTTGCTTTCGCAGTATGTTTTGGGTCACTGTCCATCTGTAAAGTGAAGCGTCGTCCAATCAATTTTGCTGAATTTGGCTGAATCTGAGCAGACAATATATCCCTATACACTTCAGAATTCATTCGGCTGCTTCTGTCTTCTGTCACATCATCAATAAACACTAGTGACCCAGTGCCATTGTAAGCCATGCATGCCCATACCATCACACTGCCTCCATCGTGTTTTACAGATGATGTGGTATGCTTCGGATCATGAGCCGTTCCAAGCCGTCTCCATACATTTTTCTTCCCATCATTCTGATACAGGTTGATCTTAGTTTCATCTGTCCAAGGAATGCTGTTCCAGAACTGGGCTGGCTTTTTTAGATATTGTTTGGCAAAGTCTAATCTGGCCTTTCTATTCTTGAAGCTTATGAATGGTTTTCACCTTGTGGTGAACCCTCTGTATTTGCTCTCGTGAAGTCTTCTGTTTAAGGTAGACTTGGATAATGATATGCCTACCTCCTGGAGAGTGCTCTTCACTTGGCTGGATGTTGTGAAGGGGTTGTTCTTTACCATGGAAAGGATCCTACGACCATCCACCACTGTTGTTTTCCGTGGACGTCCAGGCCTTTTTGTGTTGCAGAGCTCACCAGTGCGTTCTTTTTTTCTCAGAATGTACCAAACTGTTGATTTGGCCACTCCTAATGTTCCTGCTATCTCTCTGATGGATTTTCTTTTTTTTTTGCAGCCTAAGGATGCCTTGTTTCACTTGCATTGAGAGCTCCGTTGACCACATGTTGTGGGTTCACAGCAACAGCTTCCAAATGTGAATGCCACACCTGGAATCAACTCCAAACCTTCTACCTGCTTAATTGATGATGAAATAATGAAGGAATAGCCCACACCTGTCCATAAAACAGCTTTTGAGTCAATTGTCCAATTACTTTTGGTCCCTTGAAAAAAAGAGGGGGCTACAAATTAAAGAGATGTAATTCCTAAACCCTTCCTCCAATTTGGATGTGAATACCCTCAAATTAAAGCTGATAACCTGCACTGTAAGCCCATATTCATTATTTAACTGTAACTTGAATATATTTTTGTACACACCCAAAATAACAAAACTTGTATCAGTGTCCAATTATTTCCGGACCTAGCTGTATATAGCCTCGGTCCCCCTGGTCACCTGATTGTCTCCTTACATTTCCATAGGAGTATAGCAGCAAGGGAACTGCAAGTTCCAACAGCCTCAGTGGCTGCAGTCCACATGTTGCCAGGCAACCAATAGGGCTGAGAGATTCTGACAGTTAAGGCAGTGAGTGAGGCAGTTAGTCAGGAGTCAGTTTGTCAGTTAGTCAGGAGTCAGTTTGTGAGGAGTCAGTTTTTTTAGTTGGAGCCAGGGCAGACAAGGGGAAGGGAAGGTCTGAGTGTCAGTGGCATTCAGTCTAGACTAGAAACTCCCCTTAGGTCCTAGATAGGTCCCAATCACGTGAAGCGGGTGACTGCTGCAGGGAAGGCCCCTTAGATAGGGACCCTTACCCATTTTACTATAGTGTCAGGGACACAAGAAGACGCCGTGTGGTGATCGCAGTCTGTGGTCTGGGACCAGATCACCTCGGTGTTAACAAAGGCTCTTAAAGCTGAGACACTCCTACCGGAGTCCACCCAACGCAGAGGCGGACACCAACGCTGAGGGCCACGTCGCTGGATCAGATGGATCCTCATTTCTTAGTCGGCCGCACCGAGTACTGGAGTACTCGGCAGGTACCTCAACAAGTGCACCAACAGTTCACGGGAGAGCGCTACTCCTTACACTTTTGGGTGGGCTGGACACTGGGAAAGGGACATCAGGGTATTGGTGCCTAGCACCCAAAGTACATTTGGGACACTCACTGGTGGTACTGGGTGGGGTGCTCATTATACTGTGATGTGGTGTTATGTTATGTTGATGAAGAATACTACAGCGCTCCCTTCACAAGTTATGAGGGTAACTACCCTGTCCTGACTACAATCACAGTATTACACAAGCAAAACAATAAAAATAAAAATAAATTAAAGTAGTGATACTAGCCCTTCATGAATCTGAAGAAGGAATCATTTCCGAAACGCGTTATTCCTGATCGGCTGTGTGCAGGAGGTTTATACACTAAAAGCCACCGTAGCAGTCACGTGTCCGCCTGTCGCGGTCCGGCTACTGGACGCAGAAGCAGGAGAACACCACGTCAGATCAGACCCAGACGGCTGCTAGGAGCTGAAGTGTTTTATCTATTATGTGAGTCTATGTTTACTTTTTTATGTAATAAAGCGTATATTATTTTAACTTGCCGTCTATATTATCCTTGCTGGGACGGCACATGGGACAAGGAACAAGATCTGTGATCGTGGGTATAACACTTTGTGAATTGAAGATCCCTGAAATGATACCATTTCCTAGGTAGGGGCTCACACATGGCGGTGTGAGTATATGTTTATAAACTTATATACCCATCCCCGATCCCTGAGTGAGGTTTTACTCACTGCAGGGCTGTTACCGTCTTGAACAGTGTTTTATGTATTCAACATTGCCTGACTGACATTGTGTCATATATCTTTATATATCTATTTCATATGTGCGCTCACCACCTCCTCCATTCTACCGTTATGTTATGTTGCATAGTTGTTGTTATAAGTTACTGTTCAGTAAACACTGTTACATATACCCTTGTGTGCAATTACTGACTGTATTGTCTTGGGAGGGGCTATCCCTCTGTGCTATGATCCTTCCCAGGTGGAGGCGCTGTTAGTATATTCATTACACACACCCCAGGCTCCCAGTGGCAGAGGATCAGGCCTCCTGTTTGCCACTCAGGTAATAACAACACACGTGGTCACCCTAGACAAGGGGGGAATGGGGGCTACATATATATAGATGTAGCCAGGTCCCCCTCTTACCTCCGGGCTATGAAATGGGGATGGCTGTGTGATTGCTGCAGGGAGCTGGCGAGCTGGTCGCCGGTGCTCCACCGAGGGCACTACCATTTTGTTGTGCACGCACATGCGCAGAGAAGACTTGCCATGTGCAGAGAAGACTTGCCATGCGCAGATAGTAACTAGAGTTGCGGCGGCCATCTTTGTACACCTGGCGCATGCGCAGTATAATGCCAGCGGCAGCCATTACACCATAGATCTGCTGGGAACTACAAGTTCCAGCAGTCTCAGGGGCTGCAGACCACATGTTGTCAGGCAGCCAAATAGGCCTGCTGCATTTAAAACAGTTAGGACAGTTAGGGCAGTTGGTCAGTTGGTAGCAGGGTATAGAAGAGGGAGGAAGGGTCCCAGGTGCCAGTAGCCCAGGGACTAGGCCAGCTTTCCCCTGAAGGCCCCAGTTAGTCCCTGACTCACAGTAGGCACCCGCAGCTGTATAGGGAAGCCCATAGTTAGGGACCCATTTCCCTGTGTTGTGCAGTATCAGGGATACAGTGTCTACGCCACGCAGCGACGCGTAACTTTTGGTCTGGGATCAGACCACCTACGTTCGGAGACTATCTATGGTGGGACGCTCCTACTGGAGACCACTCCACGTGGAGGCAGAAGGCGTAGTTGGAGCAGACTGCACGTTGACTGTTGTTCAGCTATACCCAGGGGCTGGAGCACCCGGGAAGGTAGCCGCATAAGTGCACCAACATTCACGTGGGCAGCGCTGTCTCACACTTGGGGGTGGGAATGGCCATTGAGGTCTGGACACTGGCACACTGGTGCACCTGCACCCAAGTACTGTGGGGATAATCCGCGGGTTGGTATACATATATGTCTACTGCTGTTCCTAATATTGATGTCATTGTTCATTACCTCCCAGTAAATACTGTTTCCCATACTCTGTGTTTGTATTACTGGGCATATTGTCTTGGGAGGAGTTATCCTACTATGTGAGGATACTTCTCAGGTGGAGGCGCTGTTTAGTAGATATACATACACCCCAGGCTCCCTAGTGGCGGAGAATCAGGCCTCCTGTTTGCCACACAGGTATAGCAGCACACATAGGGCCTCATGCAGTAAGCCCCGATAAGGCTTTTTCGGCATTTTATAGCCGTTTTTTGCCCTCCTGATTCAGTAAGCCCCGATAAGTGGGAATTATCGGCAACTTTTCTTCCGAAAAAAAAAATTTCGCCACCCGGCTGCCGATAAGCCACTTATCGGGACTTTTTTTTCCCGCCTGAATTCAGTAAGCCCCGATCAGCTTTTCGGTGCTGATCGGCAGGCCAGATTGGAGATTTTATGGCCAATCCAGCCCGCCAACTAAAGTTGGCAACTTGCTGAAGGAGAAGCATCGGCAAGGGCGACACTTAGAAAAAATCAGCCCTTTTTCCTGCCTGTGATTGATGCCGGGGGTCTCCGGAGCTGATACCCGCACCGGAGCCCCCCGGCATGCATCCGAGGCAGGAAAAAGGCATTTAAAAGCCACTTCATTACCTTAGCGGCTAACCGCTAAGGCAATGAAGGGGTTAACCCACCGTGCCAGCGTTATTGTGGGTAGCGGGGATGGGTGAGGGGGGTATTTGGCCCTGGGTGTGAGTTTAGGACTTGCGGGGGGGATGCGGGGGCACTTAACCCCTTCACGACCGTAGCGGTTAATACCGCTACGGTCCTGAAGGGGTTAAGGCCTCCCGCTACCCACCCGCAAGCCCTAAACAACCACCGTTGGGGCTAATGCCCCCTTCACACACCCCCACTACCCACAATAATAAAAAAAACACACCCCAGCCCCACAATAACGAATTAAATAAATAATTAAATAATTATATATATATATATATATATATATATATATATATATATATATATATATATATATATACCCAACAACACCTATACCCCCCTAACATACAGTATAGTAATGGGCAGAATGACTATTATCCACAAATGGATAATAGTGCAGTTGTCCATTTACAATACATACACAACAATAAAAACTTTAAATACATATAGCACTCACCCATGTCCCACTGCCACGATGAAGGCCATCCTCATCTTCATCCTGCCCATGCCCCATCCGCTTCTGCAAAACAAACACAAGAATTACAACATCCAAATTAATGTCCCCTAACCCCTTAATCACCATAGCGGTTATTAACCGCTACAGTTATTAAGGGGTTAAGCCACCATCACCCACATACCCTCCCCCACAAAGCCCCCCAACCACCCTCACCCAATACCCACAGGGGAGTCCTACCAAATACCCTTGGGCCTAATACCCCCTACCCCAGCACATACAGTACAATAATGTGCCAAATAACTATTATCCACATAGGGATAATACATTATTTGGCCATTATTAAACACATTCAATAACGTTAAAATGTAAAGAAAATTGTACTAACCTCATCAATAAGAAGTCTCCGTCGCCAGCATCATCTTTGGGGTCCGTTGCCAACATTAGAAATAGCCACAACATTTGAATATCATTAACATAACACTGAACCCCTTAATCACCTTATCGGGTACTAACCTGAAAGGTAATTAAGGGGTGAAGCCATCCTGCAATGCCTACAACAATTATGCATAACATCCTCAGTGAAATAAAAACCAATTGCCTAACCAAATTCCATTTAATCATTCAATCTGTAGGCTCACATGCCTCATAAAACATTGCATTTACAGTGTATACATGTAGCATAACATGTAAACTGCATGTACACGCTGCAAATCAATGTTAACAATACAATAATGCCACTCAAATTGCCATACATCACAAGAAGTATATTATTTAATACAATCAACTCACCATCAATGAATTACCACACATCAATTACATCCCTAAACAATTAAAATACCATCCATACCAATTACACAATGAACTAAAGCTATCCTAACAGAGAACAACTTCAAAACATAGTCAAAAGTACACCAACAATTACAATATAATAAAGCAAGGCTTTCCATATCCTACTGTACGGCCTGGAAGCCCAAAACTTACATCTGTCTAAAATTAAAATACATTTAGCACACATCAATGCATAGCCACAATGATTAACAATACAGAATTAGAAGCTTTAACAACACTATCATTTCTTACCCTGTATATATATCTGTACACATACATACAGACATACATACAGTGGGAAGAAATGATATGCATTATAAAAAATGAAAACATGAAAAAGCAACACAAAAAACAGTTACATTAAGTACATTTCTTTATTTAACTTACCATTACTTGCCCCCACCGACTCCCGTTGATCAGCTTACTCACGAACCAATCCACGACACCATCCACGACACCATCCAGGAACAAATCCACGAACCAAACCAGGAACCAATCCAAGAACAAGTGCAGGAACCAATCCAGGAAGCAAGCCACGAAGAAATCCAAGAAACAATCCACGACACGATCCAGGAACAGGAACCCATAAAAGAAAAAAACATAACAAATTAAACATTAAAATAATAAAACATGACAATCAAGGGTTGTACTAGTTTTATTCTTAGTGAATCTGTATTACAATACCTTGTTCCGGGGTCTTCTTGACGTCCGGTGCCACACCCTGGTCTTCAATCTTCAGGAGGAGGTCCGTCCTCCTCGGCATCTGCCTTCAAAATGAGACGACATAGGCTTTTAAAGGCCTATGACGTCACATTTGTCGTCATATGGTTCCCACGGCCCTGATTGGGCCGTGAAAACCATGTGTTTTGGCCGATGTAAAAAAATTGATGACGTCACTTAAAGGCAATGCCAGCACAGCCAATCAGAATGGCTTTGCTGCTATTGCCTTTAAGAAAACGTCATGAAATGACACATGGCCGGACTCACATGGTAAGCCAGCCAATCAGAGCGTGGGAACTCCATCCCTACTCTGATTGGTTCAAGTACCATGTGAGTCCGGCCATGTGTCATTTCATGACGTTTTCTTAAAGGCAATAGCAGCAAAGCCATTCTGATTGGCTGTGCTGGCATTGCCTTTAAGTGACGTCATCAATTTTTTTACATCGGCCAAAACACATGGTTTTCACGGCCCAATCAGGGCCGTGGGAACCATATGACGACAAATGTGACGTCATAGGCCTTTAAAAGCCTATGTCGTCTCATTTTGAAGGCAGATGCCGAGGAGGACGGACCTCCTCCTGAAGATTGAAGACCAGGGCGTGGCACCGGACGTCAAGAAGACCCCGGAACAAGGTATTGTAATACAGATTCACTAAGAATAAAACTAGTACAACCCTTGATTGTCATGTTTTATTATTTTAATGTTTAATTTGTTATGTTTTTTTCTTTTATGGGTTCCTGTTCCTGGATCGTGTCGTGGATTGTTTCTTGGATTTCTTCGTGGCTTGCTTCCTGGATTGGTTCCTGCACTTGTTCTTGGATTGGTTCCTGGTTTGGTTCGTGGATTTGTTCCTGGATGGTGTCGTGGATGGTGTCGTGGATTGGTTCGTGAGTAAGCTGATCAACGGGAGTCGGTGGGGGCAAGTAATGGTAAGTTAAATAAAGAAATGTACTTAATGTAACTGTTTTTTGTGTTGCTTTTTCATGTTTTCATTTTTTATAATGCATATCATTTCTTCCCACTGTATGTATGTCTGTATGTATGTGTACAGATATATATACAGGGTAAGAAATGATAGTGTTGTTAAAGCTTCTAATTCTGTATTGTTAATCATTGTGGCTATGCATTGATGTGTGCTAAATGTATTTTAATTTTAGACAGATGTAAGTTTTGGGCTTCCAGGCCGTACAGTAGGATATGGAAAGCCTTGCTTTATTATATTGTAATTGTTGGTGTACTTTTGACTATGTTTTGAAGTTGTTCTCTGTTAGGATAGCTTTAGTTCATTGTGTAATTGGTATGGATGGTATTTTAATTGTTTAGGGATGTAATTGATGTGTGGTAATTCATTGATGGTGAGTTGATTGTATTAAATAATATACTTCTTGTGATGTATGGCGATTTGAGTGGCATTATTGTATTGTTAACATTGATTTGCAGCATGTACATGCAGTTTACATGTTATGCTACATGTATACACTGTAAATGCAATGTTTTATGAGGCATGTGAGCCTACAGATTGAATGATTAAATGGAATTTGGTTAGGCAATTGGTTTTTATTTCACTGAGGATGTTATGCATAATTGTTGTAGGCATTGCAGGATGGCTTCACCCCTTAATTACCTTTCAGGTTAGTACCCGATAAGGTGATTAAGGGGTTCAGTGTTATGTTAATGATATTCAAATGTTGTGGCTATTTCTAATGTTGGCAACGGACCCCAAGGATGATGCTGGCGACGGAGACTTCTTATTGATGAGGTTAGTACAATTTTCTTTACATTTTAACGTTATTGAATGTGTTTAATAATGGCCAAATAATGTATTATCCCTATGTGGATAATAGTTATTTGGCACATTATTGTACTGTATGTGCTGGGGGAGGGGGTATTAGGCCCAAGGGTATTTGGTAGGACTCCCCTGTGGGTATTGGGTGAGGGTGGTTGGGGGGCTTTGTGGGGGAGGGTATGTGGGTGATGGTGGCTTAACCCCTTAATAACTGTAGCGGTTAATAACCGCTATGGTGATTAAGGGGTTAGGGGACATTAATTTGGATGTTGTAATTCTTGTGTTTGTTTTACAGAAGCGGATGGGGCATGGGCAGGATGAAGATGAGGATGGCCTTCATCGTGGCAGTGGGACATGGGTGAGTGCTATATGTATTTAAAGTCTTTATTGTTGTGTATGTATTGTAAATGGACAACTGCACTATTATCCATTTGTGGATAATAGTCATTCTGCCCATTACTATACTGTATGTTGTGTATTGCTGCTATGTTTATTGGGGGCATTTGTCCCCAATAAACATGCTACTATGCGTTAACCCCTTCATTGCCTTAGCGGCTATCCGCTGTGGTAATGAAGCAGCATTAATGTATTTTAATAATATTGTGCGGAAGCAGGAGGCCCCCTGAGCTGAAGCGCATTTATTTGTGGCTCAGAGACCCCCTGCCTCCCGAGTTACAGGCCCCGGTTTGGGCCATCGGTTACAGTGTGGACGCCATGTTTATTGCGGGGACGCTATAAACATGGCGGCGACACTGCCACCCGATGACACATACCGGGGCCTGTAACTCGGGAAGCAGGGGGTCCCTGCTCCACAAAGCAATGCGGTTCAGCTCAGGGGACCCCCTGCTCACTGTACAGTATAATTAAAAAGACATTCATGCTGCTTCATTACCGTTGCACATAGCCGCCAAGGTAAGGAACGAGTCTTTATTGATGTGTGTGTGTTTTATTTATACTGTACATGTGCAGAGGGTCTCCGGAGCAGAACAGCATTGGTTTGAGGTCCGGGGACCCCCTGCCCCCCGAGATACAGGCCCCTTTATGGGGTGCCGGTATCCCTCTGGTTTGTTTACAGGTCGCGGTCACGTGATCGGGACCTTTAAACGCCGAGGGATACCGGCACCTCATAAAGGGGCCTGTATCTCGGGGGGCAGGGGGTCCCCGGACCTCAAACCAACGCGGTTCAGCTCCGAAGACCCCCTGCACATGTACACTATGAATAAAAGTTGTTTTTAAATACTTTTTTTGGTGCCGAAGTTTGCGCTGAGAGAGCGGCTTGTCTCTCTCAGCTGCAAACATCTATCGGCACCAAAGGCTTATCGGGAGCCTTATCGGGAGCCAGGCTGTATCGCCACAGCTCATCGGCAGCTTTGCTTTCGCAGTGCTTCAGCAGGGATCGGAAGGATTCGGCCCTTACTGAATACTGCGAGGGCAAATCGCCCAAAAAAAACCTTTTCGCAATTCGTGCCGAAAATTTTGTATCGGGGCTTACTGCATGAGGCCCATAGTCGCCCTGACACAGGGGGAAAGGGGGCTACATATATATATATATATATAATGCAGAGCCAGTACCTTTCATATTTTTCCTAAAGCAGCAGCATAGGCCTGTGATAGTCACTGCTGCTATACAGTAGGTGGGGATAGAACTTGAGCAAATTAATCAACTGCTTGAGAACAAGCTTATTAGGTCCCCTATGTACACTGAAATATAATTGTATCCTGAATTGACACTCATTTGGCCTCCTGGAGTTTGAGAGTTTCACGCTACAGTATAATGACGATACTGGCATTGTGTGAGAAACAGAGCACTTTAAATACTCAACGTTAAATAGTGCAAAAACGGAAGAAGACAGCGTCATATCTGAATACTCATTCACTTTGTTTAGTAAAAGGCAGTCGGGATTTTTGTAGGGAAAAATGGGGCAGAAGCCTAAGGGAGGAAAAATGTAATTATATATGAACTGCAAAAAATAATTTAGCTTTAAATAAATACAGTACAAAAAGCAATTTTACATTTTCCCTAGTCAGTATCCCTGTGTTATTCGTAATAACTCTATAATCATTATATGTAGTTTAGACCCCTAATAAAAGGAGACAGCCATGTTATTCACTGGACCATATGTTTGTCTTTTCCTGACAACCTCTCAGTCATCCAGATGTATCCTCCTATAGCGGTGCTAACTGAACATTTCCTTTTGCAAGTACCTTTACTGATATGGTCCAATTGCTGGGACACCCCGTCCATTTGTCAACACCCATGGCGATTACCTGCCCTGTGAAGTCTGGGAACAAGTTCATCATTGGATTCAGAGGTTGCAGCTCTGTGGATTTTCACTCTCTTGTCTCATTTGGCATGCTGCGGTCTTCTCCTGGTTCGCTGGCGAAGTCCCACAAGGTGATCGGTTTTCCACAATAAACCTTTTCGCTGACTCTAGTGAGGGGGAAGATTTGAGTTCCATTGTCATAGAAAATTCTCAAAGTCACTGGTGTGTCAATGCATAAATTGCTAAACTCTTTTCTGAGTGACAGTGACAAAATAGTTTTGAAATATTAATATATTTTTGTTTTCATATTTTATACTGCCACACGTTTTCAAAGCTTTTAAGATCTTTTCTGCAAAGCTATCTTGCTCTACGCTCATATACTCTTAATAGTTGATGAGGCATTCTTGTAAATGTTCCTTATAATATCAATGTACCGTACAATTCAACATTTTCACTTCTAAATGTATTTAAAATGGCTGATGTGTAGAAAGAAGCACATACTTTTTCATAGAAATCCTAAGCTGGGTTGTAGATCACAGTTATTTCTTAGATAAATCACTTATTGTACGAATTGGATGTGGTTCGTTGTGCTGCATCCAGTGTGGAATCCCGCGTGTTCTCTACACTGGGTAGGGGTCCAAGGTCTGTTGCAGCCGATTAGTGAGAATCTTCATAAAAATGTGGAAGTGATTAGAACTAGACTCATTGAGCTGTAGTTCTTGAGATCTTCTTTGTCTGCTATCCCTTGTCCCCCCCTCCCCTATATGTATTTTAATGCATTTTAACATTTGAATATTTTGCTTGCTATTAATAGTGTGATTAAATTGTTCGCGCTCTCTCTCTCTGCTCAGTATATTAAAACTCATGAAAAATTACATGAAGATTTGAATTAAAAAAACACTTACTTTTTATATAATACTACAGAACAGATTTATAAAAAAAACAAACAAAAACAAATATAAGGTTCCCCATGTTTTCTGCTTCAAAAGATGTTTAGCCCACTTACTTCTGTCCTTCATAACCTGCATATAAAAACACCCTGACAAAACCTCCTCTTTTGTGAGGTAATGACTGGAAAAGTGGAATGGTTTATCCAGGTGGTGAACACAATACATAGCTATGCATTTTCAGGAAAATTCCTCTAATAAGGAACTGAGTTCTTATTTTTGTAACTTAGTGTTGTTATGCATAGAATTTGACCCAAAATCCTGACTTGTAGTAACACTGTAAGGTCACCTTTGCTCTTAATGACAGTTGCTTTAGATGCTGATTTTATAAACTGTGAAACGGGCAATCACACTGCAATTGGCCCAAAACTCCCGTTCAAGTCAAAGGGAATTTTCTGAGTTTATAAAATCAACCCCTAAATCATAGGCGCACAAAAATTGTGTGCTGAACCTCCCCCCCCTCGCCTGCCAGCCCCCCGTGCTCACCCCCCCCCCCTTACCTAAAATCCGGTGTTAAATGGTGCGTGGGGCCACGTGACCCGCGGTGTCATTTGTAGCGCATTGCCATGGCGATACGTCACCGAAGACAAGGTAGGAGACACTGCAGAGGCCTCAAGCGATCCCCTTAATTTAAATGCCATGGGGAGAAGGCAGGGCCTCTGCATCTTCTGCACCCCCCCCCCCGAAAAATCTTGCACCCCCCACTTTGCGCACCACTCCCCTAAATCCCAGTCTGTCTGCAGCAGCTTTTCTCTGTAACTGAAATGTTTGTCGTCTCATGGTGTATTGTCAACACAATTATGCAACTTCAGAGGTGTGATCTGAGAGTCTGCTGTTCACATAGCCTTTTTCTATATCAGCTTTTAGATGCTTTTATATGAATTTGTTTCTATTTCTAGTGCACATAGATACCTCGTTGTGTTTTTATTATTATTTTGAATACCATGCCACATTTGATTGCTTTGATGTGTATTTGTTTATGATTTTACAGCAAATAAAAATATCACTTGTAAGCACATTCACGTCTCAGACAGGCCTGCAACCCTGCTTTCCCCATTATCTCCCAGCATAATGGTGCTTCCACTGTAGCCAGGGATTCTGGGTAATGGCACGCATATGAGCACTCACAGCGAGTCACTCTTTACTTCTTATCCATTTTAACATGGATCCCTATAAGATCCCTGCCGTTTATATGATTTAAAGAATATAATTCAGTAATATAGAACATTTTCAAACTAGCTTCACATCAATCAGGCTGAACTATTTGCAGTCAATTTGCAACATCATTTAACAAAAAAATTTACTTTTTGTACAAATGACCTTCTTTTTTAATATCTTGTTTACATACTTCATCCTCACAGTAGTTTTCTGTTACAGAGATAGACTACTCAGTATTGTACGGTACTTTTCGGAAAACTGGGGCATTATTTCCACCTATCCCTGTTCCCCATGGGACCGCTCCTCCGTTCCTCCCCCTCTTCCCATTGGCCTCTCTCCTTACATATACCCTGCTCAGCCATTCCTTCGTTGGCTGAGCATAGCAGTGTGTGACCTGTGTTACCCACGGTCGTGCCTTCCTTAGTCCCTGTCTCTTTGTCTTTCCTAGTGATCTCTTGTGTACCGAACTGGCTTGGCTGTGGACCCGCTCTGGACTTCGACCCTTGGCTTGCACTCTGACCTCCTGAACTCTCCGACCCTTTACCTCGGCTCACGGATTCCGACCTACCTCCCGGCTCTGGACCCCAGGCTCTCGGTACCAACTATCCTTCTGGAACCTCCCTTTTCGTGTGGCGAGTATCTTACTTTATCTTATACTCCCGTACGGTTCCAGACGCCTATTTTCCACTTTCCAGGCGTGTCCCCGTAGCTGTGGGTGCAGGTGTTATGCTTCTCACCTCAGTTTCGGGGTCCCTCCTTGTCCGTGGTGAGCACAGCGTGACAGTGCTCTAACTGGGATTATTCTCAAGAAAGATCCCGTTTACAGAAAGTTTTATCTTTAACTCTTCATGCAATGTCTATATAATATAATGCATATATATTATATAACCCTGTTCAGCTAATGTAATGCAATGTCTTTATATATAATATTATAACCCTGTTCACCTAATGTAACCATGTATCTGTCATCATAACTCTATGCCCAGGACATACTTGAAAACGTAACTCTCAATGTATTACTTCCTGCCAAAACTTTTTATAAATAAATAAATACATGACCGAAATATTGTGTTAAAACTTTTTTCATTTAATTTTATTAAAAATATTGACCAGTCACAGATAATGCATAAAACGTGAGTGAGAGAGAGAGAGAACACACTATAAGTCAAGCGACAGATAAACAATTTAATCACACTATTAATAGCTAGCAAAATATTCAAATGTTAAAATGCATTAAAATACATATAGGGGAGGGGGGGGGACAAGGGATAGCAGACAAAGAAGATCTCAAGAACTACAGCCCAATGAGTCTAGTTCTAATCACTTCCACATTTTTATGAAGATTCTCACTAATCGGCTGCAACAGACCTTGGACCCCTACCCAGTGTAGAGAACACGCGGGATTCCACACTGGATGCAGCACAACGAACCACATCCAATTCATACAATAAGTGATTTATCTAAGAAATAACTGTGATCTACAACCCAGCTTAGGATTTGTATGAAAAAGCATGTGCTTCTTTCTACACATCAGCCATTTTAAATACATTTAGAAGTGAAAATGTTGAATTGTACGGTACATTGATATTATAAGGAACATTTACAAGAATGCCTCATCAACTATTAAGAGTATATGACCGTAGAGCAAGATAGCTTTGCAGAAAAGATCTTAAAAGCTTTGAAAACGTGTGGCAGTATAAAATATGCAAATAAAAAGATATTATTTCAAAACTATTTTGTCACTGTCACTCAGAAAAGAGTTTAGCAATTTATGCATTGACACACCAGTGACTTTGAGAATTTTCTATGACAATGGAACTCAAATCTTCCCCCTCACTAGAGTCAGCGAAAAGGTTTATTGTGAAATAACAACGATCTACAACTCAGCTTAGGAGTTGTATGAAAAAGCATGTGTTTCTTTCTACACATCATCCATTTTAAACACATTTAGAAGTGAAAATGTTGAATTGTATGGTACATTGATATTATAAGGAACCATTTACAAGAATGCCACATCAACTATTAAGAGTATATGAGCGGAGAGCAAGATAGCTTTGCAGAAAAGATCGTAAAAGCTTTGCTACTCTTAACATGCCTTTGTGTCCTCATGCATGGACTACACCAATGCACTCTACCTGGGTCTTCCGGAAGAAGAGCTGCGCCGCCTGCAGCTGGTGCAAAATGCTGCTGCCAGGTTGTTATCTAACCAGACCTGTTCTTGTCACATGACACCTGTTCTCCGTTCTCTTCACTGCCAGCCTGTAAAATGCCAAATTTATTTCAAGGACATTCAGAGCACTACATGACCAGGAATATCCCAGCTATCTGAAGGAGCTTCTGGTTCCCTACACTCCCATTGGCTCACCTCGATCTGCAGGCGAAGGACTCCTAACAGTTCCCAGAATCACCTTGACTTCCTTTGGCGTCTCCGACCTTTTAGCCACGCTGTCCCCACTCTTTGGAGCACTCTGCCTCGTACATTCGAGAGGCCCCCTCTCTTGAAATGATAAATCAGGCTAAAGACCTACCTGAACACAGGCATTTAATTAATGAACCACAACCTGTCCGGCATGTATTAGCGAACGTACCGTCCCATCCTGCATTGCATCTTTCCTTGTGTTTGGTCTCTTTTATAACCTTAAATGTTTTCTTTACTCCCTTTTGTAACCGTGACGTGCTCTGAGTCCCATTGCGAGAAAATCGCTATATAAATAGTTATTATAGTTTTATTATTAAACAAATCAATGCTATTTTGAAATTGTCTGTTGTGAGCTGCAGAGCCAAAAGGTGGCGCCCAACTATCAAACTTTAACCGTCTGCCACGTGCTGCTACTGTGCCTGTCTCATGGGAATGTATCCCGACCAGTCATTCAGAGCAGCATCAGGAAGAGCTGAGTCTTCAACACGGCAGCATTATAATGTACGTCGCTTACTTAAAGCAGCAATACTACATTACCCCCTTTTCTTCCATTCCTTTTTTTACTTATTTGTATATGTAAAGCATGTGACAATGTATAATTCTACATTCTTACCTAAGATGACAATCGTTTGGTGCTCCTGTTATAAATCTGTAAAAATCCTGATTGTGTGCTTAACTAAATGGCCGCCTTTCAGTTTCAAATAATCCTTCATTCAGTGTAATTCAGCAGCTACAATGTATCTTGATATTACTAAGGAACATTGACTATTATTACAGTTTGCAGCTCAAACTGCTGAGAATATTGGCAACAAATGATCACAAACAGGAAAGTATTACAAAGATCTTGCACTGCTGTCTGTAGACGCGCTAAAGCCTGATATAGAAATCAAAGGGTGCTCAGTATATTAAAACTCATAAAAAATGGTATGAAGAGTTGAATTTAAAAAAAAACACTTACTTTTATCTAATACTACAGAACAGATTAATAAAACAAAAACAAACATATAAGGTTTCCCATGTTTTCTGCTTCAAAAGATGTTTAGCCCACTTACTTCTGTCCTTCATAACCTGCATATAAAAACACCCTGACAAAACCTCCTCTTTTGTGAGGTAATGACTGAAAAAGTGGAATGGTTTATCCATAAAAGGAATTTTCTGAGTTTATAAAATCATCCCCTAAATCGAGAGAGGGCAAGAGGGAGAGAGGGAGAGAGGGAGAGAGGGCGAGAGGGAGAGAGGGCGAGAGGGCGAGAGGGAGAGAGGGAGAGAGGGAGAGAGGGAGAGAGGGAGAGAGGGAGAGAGGGAGAGAGGGAGAGAGGGAGAGCACTATAAGTCAAGGGACACATAAACAATTGATACATTATAATGCTGCTGTGTTGAAGACTCAGCTCTTCCTGATGCTGCTCTGAATGACTGGTCGGGATACATTCCCATGAGACAGGCACAGTAGCAGCACGTGGCAGACGGTTAAAGTTTGATAGTTGGGCGCCACCTTTTGGCTCTGCAGCTCACAACAGACAATTTCAAAATAGCATTGATTTGTTTAATAATAAAACTATAATAACTATTTATATAGCGATTTTCTCGCAATGGGACTCAGAGCACGTCACGGTTACAAAAGGGAGTAAAGAAAACATTTAAGGTTACAAAAGAGACCAAACACAAGGAAAGATGCAATGCAGGATGGGACGGTACGTTCGCTAATACATGCCGGACAGGTTGTGGTTCATTAATTAAATGCCTGTGTTCAGGTAGGTCTTTAGCCTGATTTATCATTTCAAGAGAGGGGGCCTCTCGAATGTACGAGGCAGAGTGCTCCAAAGAGTGGGGACAGCGTGGCTAAAAGCCCAAGGAAGTCAAGGTGATTCTGGGAACTGTTAGGAGTCCTTCGCTGCAGATCGAAGTGAGCCAATGGGAGTGTAGGGAACCAGAAGCTCCTTCAGATAGCTGGGATATTCCTGGTCATGTAGTGCTCTGAATGTCCTTGAAATAAATTTGGCATTTTACAGGCTGCCAGTGAAGAGAACGGAGAACAGGTGTCATGTGACAAGAACGGGTCTGGTTAGATAACAGAGGGGGGGTGGAATGACCACAAGGTCATAATGTGTGCACCTTGCACTATACTAATGTGAAAGGAGGGAAAACCTAAATATTATAACCTGTGTGATATAGGAACAAAAACTGCAATAAAGTGTATAGGTGGTGCTGGCAGGGAAAAGGTTTGTTTATTAATAAATATTAAGTTTTAACATAGATTTAGGTGATCTCTAGTGCGGCGTATAGGGGACTGGTTAGATAACAACCTGGCAGCAGCATTTTGCACCAGCTGCAGGCGACGCAGCTCTTCTTCCGGAAGTCCCAGGTAGAGTGCATTGCAGTAGTCCATGCATGGGGACACAAAGGCATCGACAAGATTAGCAAGATCTTCTGGGGGTGGAGGATCAAGTGCTTAATCTGGGCTATGTTTTTTAGGTGGAAGAATGAAGATTTGATCACAGCTGACACGTGATGTTTACGGGACAAGTCAGAGTCAGTCACAGCAGAAAGTATTGACCCTCTACTAGAGAATCAGCAGGTCAAGGAAATGTATTGTTTACTTGGATTTTAGAAGAACTAAGAGTTATACAAAAAGGTAGCAGAGCAGTCTTCATCAGACCCGTCACGGTAGAAAATATATCTAAATAGATCCCATGTGATATGTCCACCCTTATCCTTAAAGGGGTAGCTCCTCCTACAACTAAAGTGAACTGCTAGATGTGGCATATTTAATGGCTTAATTATAGGTGGTTGACACCAGAAAAAAAAAAAAGTATTTTAAAATAAAAAAAATGTCATGGCTCTTTAGTATCCACATACTTGATACTGGAATGTTTTTACATTCTTTACCTAATCTCTTTTGAGATAAGTCTATTTGTAAACTGTCGTACGTACAGTTAAATTGTTGATCCACACTTTCTTCTTTGTTTTGTTTAGTCTGTTTTAGATAAAGAGTTCCATGTTGATCCGGATGGACGCAGGGAACCAGGAAAGCACAGGAACAAAAAGCGGCGACCAAACGATAATATGCCGTAGACAAGGTTTTTAATCCATGAATGTGGCACACATGAACATACAGGTGAGGACAAAATGTTCCTCTGTATGTCCTCACCTGTATGTTCATGTGTGCCACATTCATGGATTAAAAACCTTGTCTACGGCATATTATCGTTTGGTCGCCGCTTTTTGTTCCTGTGCTTTCCTGGTTCCCTGCGTCCATCCCAATCAACATGGAACTCTTTATCTACACTTACTGCTACAGGAGATGCACGCTACATAGAGCTGGCAGATGGTTACATACTGTGAGTACAACCTTCATTATCAAGATTTATCCATTACTGTGGCTTAAGGATTATATGAGTACTGACTGCAATTAGTTGCCCACTTGTACAATAGGGGTACAGAAGCTACTGTTACCACCATCAAGTTTATTGGCTGACCAATATATACTCACTTACTGATAGTGACCACATAGCTCTTTTTCTCTTTCAAGATTATGTGAATTGGGGTGACTTTGTTTGGGTGCTGTGGTTTGAGCACTAGTGGAGACTCAGTGGTCTCTTTTTCAATCTTTAATCTATTTTTTTGCCATCGTTGGCCACAGAGATAACGTAGAAGAACAAACGCTACCAGATTTTTGAATTAAATAGACTCAAAGAAAATAGAAACCTATTCATTTAACACAGGAAGTAATGGAGAAAATGTTCATGTTTCTAAGGAAGCCATTTACATTGGTAAATAATTGAAATATATATATGTTTTCGCCCACTATGTAAGACTAGTTAAATGACATCAATGAGATTGTTTGAAAGACTGTAATCGATTTGAGTCGATCTCTGTTCTATTTCTAGCTTCTCTGTGTCTTTTTGTAACATGATGAGCAGAACTGTACATAATACTGCAATAGTGCTGAAGCAGTTTCCTGTTCTACTTTAAATAGAAAGTTTCAAGCTTGCCAGTATTCCCTCTGCACGGACATCCTCTGTGCTAACATGTTTATTCTTTCACCTGCATTAACCTCATGGTTTATCTCACATGGACAGTTACAGAGGTGTCCTAATTTGCTGCAGGCACTGTGCGCAAAGACTTGATATTTAGGTTCAGTACAAAAAAATTACAAAACAACTGTATTTCATGGGTGGCTAACAAAAATGTGAACAACTTTTGATTCCAACAAAGGGTGTAACGAAGATGTTACAATAAACAGTGCACTAAGAACAGATTAATCTGGGAGAAACTAGTCTTTACATGTAATTTGTTGTTTGTGACCAAAGCAACAAAGCCAATTCACTCTGGCAACGTACACAGATAGGGCAGGAGTTTGTCACGGCTCAATCTAACTTGCCTAATTTTAGGAATTATCTATTACAGGATGTTAACTTCCCGCACAAAAATATGAATATGCACTGTTGGTGTGACACCAACCTACTTTATTTTTAGGAGCAAATTAAAAGGATTTAAGTTGCCCATGTGTATACAAGTATGTTTATTTTCAGAACTCACACCCTTTTTGAAAAGATTTGAACTGCTGAAGCAGTGATTTTCAAACTTTTTTTTTTGGTTAATGAACCCTATAATTATATTTTGAAATTCCCAGGTAGCCCCAACCCTCAATAATAGCTCATTTGAGGTACAGTAAAATGCACTGTAAGAAACCTCAACCCTCTCTAATAGCGTGTCTGAGATTAGATGCATTATAAGGAACCCAAACCCTTTCTAATAATATAATAATGTTTGTTCTTGTATAGCGCTGCTAGTTTTACGTAGCGCTTTACAGAAACATTTTGCACACACAGTCCCTGCCCTGTAGAGCAAAAAGCCACAACAGTGCTGTGGGGGTTTCATGCTTCCGGATTGGAGCCCATGCAGTATTAATCCTTTGGCATCAGGGCAGCCGCGGTGGAATTCCTGCAGTTTGCCCCGGCGTCAGAGACCATCAGCCTGGCTACATCTGTAACAATAAGTATTGTGTGTCCCATTAAGAGTGAGTTTAAAGAAATAAAAGCAACAAAATACATGGTTTTTTTGTTCATAGATCCATAAAATGAGACACTAATTATTTATTCTGTCTGAATTATGTTACATTGCTGTCCATGGATTCTAAAGGGACGACTGCCTTTCCTAGGATAAATGTTAACTATGGACAGCAGCATGTTCAATAGCTGAATGTAGCTGATTGACATATTTAAAAAAAAAAAAAAATTTTACGTTGAATTTTTCAAAGGAAAAAAAAAAAAATATTTGTTGGGATTTTACAATTTTATCTAATTACTTTTGATGATAAAACTGACTGTCAGTTCTCAAAACTATAGGTTATTTTTTTGTTTTGTCCATTATTTACATAATTATGAAGTCGTCATTAGTGAAATAGATAAGCAACTGATCTGATTGAAATCAGTAGGTCCAAAGGAAACACACTGGGGCCTTCATGTATCAATAAAACAGTGCTAAAAAGCTAACTTGACATACAAGCGACTCGTAGAAAAGTAACAAACTCCTACGTGTTTCGGTGCCAATGTATAAAACAGATTTACATGTGTTGTGTGGCAACTTTTTCTTTACTAAGAGAACATTAAAGTTGTTAGAGGCAGAGTTGGGAGCCTGTTGGTGACACACAGATGTAAATGATATTAAAATATTGCATGTGCCACTTGGTTGTGCCAGAAATGCTTTAAAATGGTTCAACATTTTCTTGGCACGCGCCCAGTTATTTAAAATGTAAGCTGGAAATGCGGAAGTGTATAAGGGCCGGTTTGCCATCGCTGGCCAGGAGTTTTTACGAACCTCTTCCACTCCCCCTTCCCTCCTTATAGATGCTGCTAATTATTTGGTAAGCTATTAAAGACAAGATATTTAAGGTGTTATGTTTTTCTAACTTTGTTTTTTTTATTTAATAAAATGTCTTATGCTATGATATATATATATAGAGATATATATATATATATATATCTATATATATATATCTATATATCTATATATATATATATATGTATATTTTTTACGTTATGGTTGTTACAGCATGTGTTTAAGTCCCAAATGGGCAGTTATGGTTTTACATTTTGGATTCAAAGTTATGCTCTTGGCTGGGAGTCAGAGTTGGTTTTCGTTTGTTCAATGTAATGTTTATTATCCCTTATGGCTGGGAGTCAACGGATCATTACCATTTATGTGTTCAAAGTTAACGTGTTTGTCAATAAATAATGCTGTGGCCTTTACCACCATAGTCACGTTTTTTGTCTCTCTATTATTCTGTTATTATTAAGGGAGATATGCATCCTGAGTGGGGCATGTTACTTGCTGAATTATGTAAACTAATTATACTGCCTTCATAAGCGAAGGACATAAAGGAAACATAGTAATAAACAGATAAGATTTCCCATACATAGACACAGGAAAAAACATTTTTGTACAAGAAACAAATAAGTCGTTAACTCTGGGCACTAACGTGGCATTACCTAAAACAGTAACGGACATCATTTTCCTTGAGATGAATCTATATTCATAAAGTTAATTGTATGCAGCAACAGCCATTGTATATCTCATTAGCATAGGGTTAACTTCATGTCAGCACAACATTGTGCTAGCTTCTAATAAGATGGCATTAAGTATGTCTTACATAAGGTTGGGGGAAGGTGGTGCGAGGTAGCATCTTAATAGTTCTTATATACCTCCCCAGACAAACCTTTATAGAACACGTGGAGAGATCAGTGAACAAAACTGAACACACCTCGGGTTTTGGGAAATATGCTACTTTTGATAACTTGAATATACTTTTCATATCCAACTTAGCATATTTCCCAGGTTTGTTCAGTTTTGTTCACGGTTATCTCCACACGTGTTTTATATAAAGGAGGGGTTGGAGAGGTATATAAATCCCATGGTACTGTACTGTACAAAAATAGGACTCATGCTTGCCACCTTTATAATAACGTTATTTCCCTGCGTTAACCCTGACAGCCTTCTGCGGATATGCAATGTTACTCTTTTACTTATCATTACCACCAAAAGGGCATAGAAATGTAACAATACGCTAATTAAAGGTTTAATTTGATATTATTCCCTTTAGTGGATATGCGTTACTTTTAACCCAACGTTAATTTATCGTTTTTAATTGAATAGCGTTGTGAAGAGCCACCTCGGCGTATATGTGGTACTGCGTTCTTATGGCCACTGTCTGCAATTAAACATTTCCATTCAAATGTCCTTTTCTTATCTCGGTCGCGTTACTCTTCCTGGTGCTAATAGCATTTCTGTGACTTTCTCGGCTTTGGACTGAACCTCAGTGATGTTTCCCAGGCACTTATTCTATGACCTGCGATGGCGCTGACCCGCCCTTAGGCCTCAGCCAGGGTGGTGCTGAGCGGGCCGGGTGCGCTGGCCGCTATGAAACACATTGAGGCAATGTGTGTGGCCAGCATGAGTAAGCAATGAGGGCGAACCAGCTCCGTGACGTCATGGCCGCGCCCCACAAATCTCCCGGCCGAGCAGGGAGCGTGACGTCACCGCGCACGAGCGCCAGTGCGCTCGCTCCCTGCCTGGCCGCAGCCTTACTTTCCATGATATTGTTTCGAAATATTTGGATTATGTTTCTGATGTGCCGGAATCTAACGTTGAGTTGAAGTTTTCAAGAACTATAAATAACATGTTTCACACAAAAATGAGGCAATCTTAATTTATGTTCATAGATAAAAAATAAAGAAGGAAGAAGAAACCCCCTTCCCTCCCCTCACACTGTTCCCTCTCTCGCGAGATGACCCCAGGCCCCTGCGAGAAAGAGGCCGGACAGACTGTAGTGGACTGGGGGAGAGTGTAGTGACCGCCAGCCCTCTCAGCTGTCACGCAGCGCCCCGGCGTGATGTCACCGGCACGCACGCGCTGGCCACTCCGTGCGCGCGACCAACCCA